>NW_028244169.1:0-18660 GCF_964263255.1 Lissotriton vulgaris | reverse complement strand
CAAACCGGGCCGAAGACGGCTGTAATGCCAGAAACCGGTCCCCGGGAGCTTGTTTCCTTCCCAGTGTAAGAATTGGCTTTTGTAGTTTGGTTTGCCCTGTTCCCACCATGCACTGGGACAGGAACAGACTAATTTGCATACAGCCAGGTTCTGAAACTGGGATAATGCAGTGAGCTAAAAAACGGTGTTGGATCTAGCCCTGATCTCTTGACTGGGTGAGAGTTTTCTGCTTAATTCAGAGACTCTGTCCCTCACCACCCCTTGTTGTAAATATTTTTGTCCACCCTAAGCGTGGAAGGGTATTCTCAGATGTGAGACCCTTGCTCATTGCACCATCAGGATTCAAGCAAACCGGGCCGAAGACGGCTGTAATGCCAGAAACCGGTCCCCGGGAGCTTGTTTCCTTCCCAGTGTAAGAATTGGCTTTTGTAGTTTGGTTTGCCCTGTTCCCATCATGCACTGGGACAGGAACAGACTAATTTGCATACAGCCAGGTTCTGAAACTGGGATAGTGCAGTGAGCTAAAAAACGGTGTTGGATCTAGCCCTGATCTCTTGACTGGGTGAGAGCTTTCTGCTTAATTCAGAGACTCTGTCCCTCACCACCCCTTGTTGTAAATATTTTTGTCCACCCTAAGCGTGGAAGGGTATTCTCAGATGTGAGACCCTTGCTCATTGCACCATCAGGATTCAAGCAAACCGGGCCGAAGACGGCTGTAATGCCAGAAACCGGTCCCCGGGAGCTTGTTTCCTTCCCAGTGTAAGAATTGGCTTTTGTAGTTTGGTTTGCCCTGTTCCCATCATGCACTGGGACAGGAACAGACTAATTTGCATACAGCCAGGTTCTGAAACTGGGATGGTGCAGTGAGCTAAAAAACGGTGTTGGATCTAGCCCTGATCTCTTGACTGGGTGAGAGCTTTCTGCTTAATTCAGAGACTCTGTCCCTCACCACCCCTTGTTGTAAATATTTTTGTCCACCCTAAGCGTGGAAGGGTATTCTCAGATGTGAGACCCTTGCTCATTGCACCATCAGGATTCAAGCAAACCGGGCCGAAGACGGCTGTAATGCCAGAAACCGGTCCCCCGGGAGCTTGTTTCCTTCCCAGTGTAAGAATTGGCTTTTGTAGTTTGGTTTGCCCTGTTCCCATCATGCACTGGGACAGGAACAGACTAATTTGCATACAGCCAGGTTCTGAAACTGGGATGGTGCAGTGAGCTAAAAAACGGTGTTGGATCTAGCCCTGATCTCTTGACTGGGTGAGAGCTTTCTGCTTAATTCAGAGACTCTGTCCCTCACCACCCTTGTTGTAAATATTTTTGTCCACCCTAAGCGTGGAAGGGTATTCTCAGATGTGAGACCCTTGCTCATTGCACCATCAGGATTCAAGCAAACCGGGCCGAAGACGGCTGTAATGCCAGAAACGCGGTCCCCGGGAGCTTGTTTCCTTCCCAGTGTAAGAATTGGCTTTTGTAGTTTGGTTTGCCCTGTTCCCATCATGCACTGGGACAGGAACAGACTTATTTGCATACAGCCAGGTTCTGAAACTGGGATGGTGCAGTGAGCTAAAAAACGGTGTTGGATCTAGCCCTGATCTCTTGACTGGGTGAGAGCTTTCTGCTTAATTCAGAGACTCTGTCCCTCACCACCCCTTGTTGTAAATATTTTTGTCCACCCTAAGCGTGGAAGGGTATTCTCAGATGTGAGACCCTTGCTCATTGCACCATCAGGATTCAAGCAAACCGGGCCGAAGACGGCTGTAATGCCAGAAACCGGTCCCCGGGAGCTTGTTTCCTTCCCAGTGTAAGAATTGGCTTTTGTAGTTTGGTTTGCCCTGTTCCCATCATGCACTGGGACAGGAACAGACTAATTTGCATACAGCCAGGTTCTGAAACTGGGATGGTGCAGTGAGCTAAAAAACGGTGTTGGATCTAGCCCTGATCTCTTGACTGGGTGAGAGCTTTCTGCTTAATTCAGAGACTCTGTCCCTCACCACCCCTTGTTGTAAATATTTTTGTCCACCCTAAGCGTGGAAGGGTATTCTCAGATGTGAGACCCTTGCTCATTGCACCATCAGGATTCAAGCAAACCGGGCCGAAGACGGCTGTAATGCCAGAAACCGGTCCCCGGGAGCTTGTTTCCTTCCCAGTGTAAGAATTGGCTTTTGTAGTTTGGTTTGCCCTGTTCCCATCATGCACTGGGACAGGAACAGACTAATTTGCATACAGCCAGGTTCTGAAACTGGGATGGTGCAGTGAGCTAAAAAACGGTGTTGGATCTAGCCCTGATCTCTTGACTGGGTGAGAGCTTTCTGCTTAATTCAGAGACTCTGTCCCTCACCACCCCTTGTTGTAAATATTTTTGTCCACCCTAAGCGTGGAAGGGTATTCTCAGATGTGAGACCCTTGCTCATTGCACCATCAGGATTCAAGCAAACCGGGCCGAAGACGGCTGTAATGCCAGAAACCGGTCCCCGGGAGCTTGTTTCCTTCCCAGTGTAAGAATTGGCTTTTGTAGTTTGGTTTGCCCTGTTCCCATCATGCACTGGGACAGGAACAGACTAATTTGCATACAGCCAGGTTCTGAAACTGGGATGGTGCAGTGAGCTAAAAAACGGTGTTGGATCTAGCCCTGATCTCTTGACTGGGTGAGAGCTTTCTGCTTAATTCAGAGACTCTGTCCCTCACCACCCCTTGTTGTAAATATTTTTGTCCACCCTAAGCGTGGAAGGGTATTCTCAGATGTGAGACCCTTGCTCATTGCACCATCAGGATTCAAGCAAACCGGGCCGAAGACGGCTGTAATGCCAGAAACCGGTCCCCGGGAGCTTGTTTCCTTCCCAGTGTAAGAATTGGCTTTTGTAGTTTGGTTTGCCCTGTTCCCATCATGCACTGGGACAGGAACAGACTAATTTGCATACAGCCAGGTTCTGAAACTGGGATGGTGCAGTGAGCTAAAAAACGGTGTTGGATCTAGCCCTGATCTCTTGACTGGGTGAGAGCTTTCTGCTTAATTCAGAGACTCTGTCCCTCACCACCCCTTGTTGTAAATATTTTTGTCCACCCTAAGCGTGGAAGGGTATTCTCAGATGTGAGACCCTTGCTCATTGCACCATCAGGATTCAAGCAAACCGGGCCGAAGACGGCTGTAATGCCAGAAACCGGTCCCCGGGAGCTTGTTTCCTTCCCAGTGTAAGAATTGGCTTTTGTAGTTTGGTTTGCCCTGTTCCCATCATGCACTGGGACAGGAACAGACTCATTTGCATACAGCCAGGTTCTGAAACTGGGATGGTGCAGTGAGCTAAAAAACGGTGTTGGATCTAGCCCTGATCTCTTGACTGGGTGAGAGCTTTCTGCTTAATTCAGAGACTCTGTCCCTCACCACCCCTTGTTGTAAATATTTTTGTCCACCCTAAGCGTGGAAGGGTATTCTCAGATGTGAGACCCTTGCTCATTGCACCATCAGGATTCAAGCAAACCGGGCCGAAGACGGCTGTAATGCCAGAAACCGGTCCCCGGGAGCTTGTTTCCTTCCCAGTGTAAGAATTGGCTTTTGTAGTTTGGTTTGCCCTGTTCCCATCATGCACTGGGACAGGAACAGACTAATTTGCATACAGCCAGGTTCTGAAACTGGGATGGTGCAGTGAGCTAAAAAACGGTGTTGGATCTAGCCCTGATCTCTTGACTGGGTGAGAGCTTTCTGCTTAATTCAGAGACTCTGTCCCTCACCACCCCTTGTTGTAAATATTTTTGTCCACCCTAAGCGTGGAAGGGTATTCTCAGATGTGAGACCCTTGCTCATTGCACCATCAGGATTCAAGCAAACCGGGCCGAAGACGGCTGTAATGCCAGAAACCGGTCCCCGGGAGCTTGTTTCCTTCCCAGTGTAAGAATTGGCTTTTGTAGTTTGGTTTGCCCTGTTCCCATCATGCACTGGGACAGGAACAGACTAATTTGCATACAGCCAGGTTCTGAAACTGGGATGGTGCAGTGAGCTAAAAAACGGTGTTGGATCTAGCCCTGATCTCTTGACTGGGTGAGAGCTTTCTGCTTAATTCAGAGACTCTGTCCCTCACCACCCCTTGTTGTAAATATTTTTGTCCACCCTAAGCGTGGAAGGGTATTCTCAGATGTGAGACCCTTGCTCATTGCACCATCAGGATTCAAGCAAACCGGGCCGAAGACGGCTGTAATGCCAGAAACCGGTCCCCGGGAGCTTGTTTCCTTCCCAGTGTAAGAATTGGCTTTTGTAGTTTGGTTTGCCCTGTTCCCATCATGCACTGGGACAGGAACAGACTAATTTGCATACAGCCAGGTTCTGAAACTGGGATGGTGCAGTGAGCTAAAAAACGGTGTTGGATCTAGCCCTGATCTCTTGACTGGGTGAGAGCTTTCTGCTTAATTCAGAGACTCTGTCCCTCACCACCCCTTGTTGTAAATATTTTTGTCCACCCTAAGCGTGGAAGGGTATTCTCAGATGTGAGACCCTTGCTCATTGCACCATCAGGATTCAAGCAAACCGGGCCGAAGACGGCTGTAATGCCAGAAACCGGTCCCCGGGAGCTTGTTTCCTTCCCAGTGTAAGAATTGGCTTTTGTAGTTTGGTTTGCCCTGTTCCCATCATGCACTGGGACAGGAACAGACTAATTTGCATACAGCCAGGTTCTGAAACTGGGATGGTGCAGTGAGCTAAAAAACGGTGTTGGATCTAGCCCTGATCTCTTGACTGGGTGAGAGCTTTCTGCTTAATTCAGAGACTCTGTCCCTCACCACCCCTTGTTGTAAATATTTTTGTCCACCCTAAGCGTGGAAGGGTATTCTCAGATGTGAGACCCTTGCTCATTGCACCATCAGGATTCAAGCAAACCGGGCCGAAGACGGCTGTAATGCCAGAAACCGGTCCCCGGGAGCTTGTTTCCTTCCCAGTGTAAGAATTGGCTTTTGTAGTTTGGTTTGCCCTGTTCCCATCATGCACTGGGACAGGAACAGACTCATTTGCATACAGCCAGGTTCTGAAACTGGGATGGTGCAGTGAGCTAAAAAACGGTGTTGGATCTAGCCCTGATCTCTTGACTGGGTGAGAGCTTTCTGCTTAATTCAGAGACTCTGTCCCTCACCACCCCTTGTTGTAAATATTTTTGTCCACCCTAAGCGTGGAAGGGTATTCTCAGATGTGAGACCCTTGCTCATTGCACCATCAGGATTCAAGCAAACCGGGCCGAAGACGGCTGTAATGCCAGAAACCGGTCCCCGGGAGCTTGTTTCCTTCCCAGTGTAAGAATTGGCTTTTGTAGTTTGGTTTGCCCTGTTCCCATCATGCACTGGGACAGGAACAGACTAATTTGCATACAGCCAGGTTCTGAAACTGGGATGGTGCAGTGAGCTAAAAAACGGTGTTGGATCTAGCCCTGATCTCTTGACTGGGTGAGAGCTTTCTGCTTAATTCAGAGACTCTGTCCCTCACCACCCCTTGTTGTAAATATTTTTGTCCACCCTAAGCGTGGAAGGGTATTCTCAGATGTGAGACCCTTGCTCATTGCACCATCAGGATTCAAGCAAACCGGGCCGAAGACGGCTGTAATGCCAGAAACCGGTCCCCGGGAGCTTGTTTCCTTCCCAGTGTAAGAATTGGCTTTTGTAGTTTGGTTTGCCCTGTTCCCATCATGCACTGGGACAGGAACAGACTAATTTGCATACAGCCAGGTTCTGAAACTGGGATGGTGCAGTGAGCTAAAAAACGGTGTTGGATCTAGCCCTGATCTCTTGACTGGGTGAGAGCTTTCTGCTTAATTCAGAGACTCTGTCCCTCACCACCCCTTGTTGTAAATATTTTTGTCCACCCTAAGCGTGGAAGGGTATTCTCAGATGTGAGACCCTTGCTCATTGCACCATCAGGATTCAAGCAAACCGGGCCGAAGACGGCTGTAATGCCAGAAACCGGTCCTCGGGAGCTCTTTTCCTTCCCAGTGTAAGAATTGGCTTTTGTAGTTTGGTTTGCCCTGTTCCCATCATGCACTGGGACAGGAACAGACTAATTTGCATACAGCCAGGTTCTGAAACTGGGATGGTGCAGTGAGCTAAAAAACGGTGTTGGATCTAGCCCTGATCTCTTGACTGGGTGAGAGCTTTCTGCTTAATTCAGAGACTCTGTCCCTCACCACCCCTTGTTGTAAATATTTTTGTCCACCCTAAGCGTGGAAGGGTATTCTCAGATGTGAGACCCTTGCTCATTGCACCATCAGGATTCAAGCAAACCGGGCCGAAGACGGCTGTAATGCCAGAAACCGGTCCCCGGGAGCTTGTTTCCTTCCCAGTGTAAGAATTGGCTTTTGTAGTTTGGTTTGCCCTGTTCCCATCATGCACTGGGACAGGAACAGACTAATTTGCATACAGCCAGGTTCTGAAACTGGGATGGTGCAGTGAGCTAAAAAACAGTGTTGGATCTAGCCCTGATCTCTTGACTGGGTGAGAGCTTTCTGCTTAATTCAGAGACTCTGTCCCTCACCACCCCTTGTTGTAAATATTTTTGTCCACCCTAAGCGTGGAAGGGTATTCTCAGATGTGAGACCCTTGCTCATTGCACCATCAGGATTCAAGCAAACCGGGCCGAAGACGGCTGTAATGCCAGAAACCGGTCCCCGGGAGCTTGTTTCCTTCCCAGTGTAAGAATTGGCTTTTGTAGTTTGGTTTGCCCTGTTCCCATCATGCACTGGGACAGGAACAGACTAATTTGCATACAGCCAGGTTCTGAAACTGGGATGGTGCAGTGAGCTAAAAAACGGTGTTGGATCTAGCCCTGATCTCTTGACTGGGTGAGAGCTTTCTGCTTAATTCAGAGACTCTGTCCCTCACCACCCCTTGTTGTAAATATTTTTGTCCACCCTAAGCGTGGAAGGGTATTCTCAGATGTGAGACCCTTGCTCATTGCACCATCAGGATTCAAGCAAACCGGGCCGAAGACGGCTGTAATGCCAGAAACCGGTCCCCGGGAGCTTGTTTCCTTCCCAGTGTAAGAATTGGCTTTTGTAGTTTGGTTTGCCCTGTTCCCATCATGCACTGGGACAGGAACAGACTTATTTGCATACAGCCAGGTTCTGAAACTGGGATGGTGCAGTGAGCTAAAAAACGGTGTTGGATCTAGCCCTGATCTCTTGACTGGGTGAGAGCTTTCTGCTTAATTCAGAGACTCTGTCCCTCACCACCCCTTGTTGTAAATATTTTTGTCCACCCTAAGCGTGGAAGGGTATTCTCAGATGTGAGACCCTTGCTCATTGCACCATCAGGATTCAAGCAAACCGGGCCGAAGACGGCTGTAATGCCAGAAACCGGTCCCCGGGAGCTTGTTTCCTTCCCAGTGTAAGAATTGGCTTTTGTAGTTTGGTTTGCCCTGTTCCCATCATGCACTGGGACAGGAACAGACTAATTTGCATACAGCCAGGTTCTGAAACTGGGATGGTGCAGTGAGCTAAAAAACGGTGTTGGATCTAGCCCTGATCTCTTGACTGGGTGAGAGCTTTCTGCTTAATTCAGAGACTCTGTCCCTCACCACCCCTTGTTGTAAATATTTTTGTCCACCCTAAGCGTGGAAGGGTATTCTCAGATGTGAGACCCTTGCTCATTGCACCATCAGGATTCAAGCAAACCGGGCCGAAGACGGCTGTAATGCCAGAAACCGGTCCCCGGGAGCTTGTTTCCTTCCCAGTGTAAGAATTGGCTTTTGTAGTTTGGTTTGCCCTGTTCCCATCATGCACTGGGACAGGAACAGACTAATTTGCATACAGCCAGGTTCTGAAACTGGGATGGTGCAGTGAGCTAAAAAACGGTGTTGGATCTAGCCCTGATCTCTTGACTGGGTGAGAGCTTTCTGCTTAATTCAGAGACTCTGTCCCTCACCACCCCTTGTTGTAAATATTTTTGTCCACCCTAAGCGTGGAAGGGTATTCTCAGATGTGAGACCCTTGCTCATTGCACCATCAGGATTCAAGCAAACCGGGCCGAAGACGGCTGTAATGCCAGAAACCGGTCCCCGGGAGCTTGTTTCCTTCCCAGTGTAAGAATTGGCTTTTGTAGTTTGGTTTGCCCTGTTCCCATCATGCACTGGGACAGGAACAGACTAATTTGCATACAGCCAGGTTCTGAAACTGGGATGGTGCAGTGAGCTAAAAAACGGTGTTGGATCTAGCCCTGATCTCTTGACTGGGTGAGAGCTTTCTGCTTAATTCAGAGACTCTGTCCCTCACCACCCCTTGTTGTAAATATTTTTGTCCACCCTAAGCGTGGAAGGGTATTCTCAGATGTGAGACCCTTGCTCATTGCACCATCAGGATTCAAGCAAACCGGGCCGAAGACGGCTGTAATGCCAGAAACCGGTCCCCGGGAGCTCTTTTCCTTCCCAGTGTAAGAATTGGCTTTTGTAGTTTGGTTTGCCCTGTTCCCATCATGCACTGGGACAGGAACAGACTAATTTGCATACAGCCAGGTTCTGAAACTGGGATGGTGCAGTGAGCTAAAAAACGGTGTTGGATCTAGCCCTGATCTCTTGACTGGGTGAGAGCTTTCTGCTTAATTCAGAGACTCTGTCCCTCACCACCCCTTGTTGTAAATATTTTTGTCCACCCTAAGCGTGGAAGGGTATTCTCAGATGTGAGACCCTTGCTCATTGCACCATCAGGATTCAAGCAAACCGGGCCGAAGACGGCTGTAATGCCAGAAACCGGTCCCCGGGAGCTTGTTTCCTTCCCAGTGTAAGAATTGGCTTTTGTAGTTTGGTTTGCCCTGTTCCCATCATGCACTGGGACAGGAACAGACTAATTTGCATACAGCCAGGTTCTGAAACTGGGATGGTGCAGTGAGCTAAAAAACAGTGTTGGATCTAGCCCTGATCTCTTGACTGGGTGAGAGCTTTCTGCTTAATTCAGAGACTCTGTCCCTCACCACCCCTTGTTGTAAATATTTTTGTCCACCCTAAGCGTGGAAGGGTATTCTCAGATGTGAGACCCTTGCTCATTGCACCATCAGGATTCAAGCAAACCGGGCCGAAGACGGCTGTAATGCCAGAAACCGGTCCCCGGGAGCTTGTTTCCTTCCCAGTGTAAGAATTGGCTTTTGTAGTTTGGTTTGCCCTGTTCCCATCATGCACTGGGACAGGAACAGACTAATTTGCATACAGCCAGGTTCTGAAACTGGGATGGTGCAGTGAGCTAAAAAACGGTGTTGGATCTAGCCCTGATCTCTTGACTGGGTGAGAGCTTTCTGCTTAATTCAGAGACTCTGTCCCTCACCACCCCTTGTTGTAAATATTTTTGTCCACCCTAAGCGTGGAAGGGTATTCTCAGATGTGAGACCCTTGCTCATTGCACCATCAGGATTCAAGCAAACCGGGCCGAAGACGGCTGTAATGCCAGAAACCGGTCCCCGGGAGCTTGTTTCCTTCCCAGTGTAAGAATTGGCTTTTGTAGTTTGGTTTGCCCTGTTCCCATCATGCACTGGGACAGGAACAGACTAATTTGCATACAGCCAGGTTCTGAAACTGGGATGGTGCAGTGAGCTAAAAAACGGTGTTGGATCTAGCCCTGATCTCTTGACTGGGTGAGAGCTTTCTGCTTAATTCAGAGACTCTGTCCCTCACCACCCCTTGTTGTAAATATTTTTGTCCACCCTAAGCGTGGAAGGGTATTCTCAGATGTGAGACCCTTGCTCATTGCACCATCAGGATTCAAGCAAACCGGGCCGAAGACGGCTGTAATGCCAGAAACCGGTCCCCGGGAGCTTGTTTCCTTCCCAGTGTAAGAATTGGCTTTTGTAGTTTGGTTTGCCCTGTTCCCATCATGCACTGGGACAGGAACAGACTAATTTGCATACAGCCAGGTTCTGAAACTGGGATGGTGCAGTGAGCTAAAAAACGGTGTTGGATCTAGCCCTGATCTCTTGACTGGGTGAGAGCTTTCTGCTTAATTCAGAGACTCTGTCCCTCACCACCCCTTGTTGTAAATATTTTTGTCCACCCTAAGCGTGGAAGGGTATTCTCAGATGTGAGACCCTTGCTCATTGCACCATCAGGATTCAAGCAAACCGGGCCGAAGACGGCTGTAATGCCAGAAACCGGTCCCCGGGAGCTTGTTTCCTTCCCAGTGTAAGAATTGGCTTTTGTAGTTTGGTTTGCCCTGTTCCCACCATGCACTGGGACAGGAACAGACTAATTTGCATACAGCCAGGTTCTGAAACTGGGATAATGCAGTGAGCTAAAAAACGGTGTTGGATCTAGCCCTGATCTCTTGACTGGGTGAGAGTTTTCTGCTTAATTCAAAGACTCTGTCCCTCACCACCCCTTGTTGTAAATATTTTTGTCCACCCTAAGCGTGGAAGGGTATTCTCAGATGTGAGACCCTTGCTCATTGCACCATCAGGATTCAAGCAAACCGGGCCGAAGACGGCTGTAATGCCAGAAACCGGTCCCCGGGAGCTTGTTTCCTTCCCAGTGTAAGAATTGGCTTTTGTAGTTTGGTTTGCCCTGTTCCCATCATGCACTGGGACAGGAACAGACTAATTTGCATACAGCCAGGTTCTGAAACTGGGATGGTGCAGTGAGCTAAAAAACGGTGTTGGATCTAGCCCTGATCTCTTGACTGGGTGAGAGCTTTCTGCTTAATTCAGAGACTCTGTCCCTCACCACCCCTTGTTGTAAATATTTTTGTCCACCCTAAGCGTGGAAGGGTATTCTCAGATGTGAGACCCTTGCTCATTGCACCATCAGGATTCAAGCAAACCGGGCCGAAGACGGCTGTAATGCCAGAAACCGGTCCCCGGGAGCTTGTTTCCTTCCCAGTGTAAGAATTGGCTTTTGTAGTTTGGTTTGCCCTGTTCCCATCATGCACTGGGACAGGAACAGACTAATTTGCATACAGCCAGGTTCTGAAACTGGGATGGTGCAGTGAGCTAAAAAACGGTGTTGGATCTAGCCCTGATCTCTTGACTGGGTGAGAGCTTTCTGCTTAATTCAGAGACTCTGTCCCTCACCACCCCTTGTTGTAAATATTTTTGTCCACCCTAAGCGTGGAAGGGTATTCTCAGATGTGAGACCCTTGCTCATTGCACCATCAGGATTCAAGCAAACCGGGCCGAAGACGGCTGTAATGCCAGAAACCGGTCCCCGGGAGCTTGTTTCCTTCCCAGTGTAAGAATTGGCTTTTGTAGTTTGGTTTGCCCTGTTCCCATCATGCACTGGGACAGGAACAGACTAATTTGCATACAGCCAGGTTCTGAAACTGGGATGGTGCAGTGAGCTAAAAAACGGTGTTGGATCTAGCCCTGATCTCTTGACTGGGTGAGAGCTTTCTGCTTAATTCAGAGACTCTGTCCCTCACCACCCCTTGTTGTAAATATTTTTGTCCACCCTAAGCGTGGAAGGGTATTCTCAGATGTGAGACCCTTGCTCATTGCACCATCAGGATTCAAGCAAACCGGGCCGAAGACGGCTGTAATGCCAGAAACCGGTCCCCGGGAGCTTGTTTCCTTCCCAGTGTAAGAATTGGCTTTTGTAGTTTGGTTTGCCCTGTTCCCATCATGCACTGGGACAGGAACAGACTTATTTGCATACAGCCAGGTTCTGAAACTGGGATGGTGCAGTGAGCTAAAAAACGGTGTTGGATCTAGCCCTGATCTCTTGACTGGGTGAGAGCTTTCTGCTTAATTCAGAGACTCTGTCCCTCACCACCCCTTGTTGTAAATATTTTTGTCCACCCTAAGCGTGGAAGGGTATTCTCAGATGTGAGACCCTTGCTCATTGCACCATCAGGATTCAAGCAAACCGGGCCGAAGACGGCTGTAATGCCAGAAACCGGTCCCCGGGAGCTTGTTTCCTTCCCAGTGTAAGAATTGGCTTTTGTAGTTTGGTTTGCCCTGTTCCCATCATGCACTGGGACAGGAACAGACTAATTTGCATACAGCCAGGTTCTGAAACTGGGATGGTGCAGTGAGCTAAAAAACGGTGTTGGATCTAGCCCTGATCTCTTGACTGGGTGAGAGCTTTCTGCTTAATTCAGAGACTCTGTCCCTCACCACCCCTTGTTGTAAATATTTTTGTCCACCCTAAGCGTGGAAGGGTATTCTCAGATGTGAGACCCTTGCTCATTGCACCATCAGGATTCAAGCAAACCGGGCCGAAGACGGCTGTAATGCCAGAAACCGGTCCCCGGGAGCTTGTTTCCTTCCCAGTGTAAGAATTGGCTTTTGTAGTTTGGTTTGCCCTGTTCCCATCATGCACTGGGACAGGAACAGACTAATTTGCATACAGCCAGGTTCTGAAACTGGGATGGTGCAGTGAGCTAAAAAACGGTGTTGGATCTAGCCCTGATCTCTTGACTGGGTGAGAGCTTTCTGCTTAATTCAGAGACTCTGTCCCTCACCACCCCTTGTTGTAAATATTTTTGTCCACCCTAAGCGTGGAAGGGTATTCTCAGATGTGAGACCCTTGCTCATTGCACCATCAGGATTCAAGCAAACCGGGCCGAAGACGGCTGTAATGCCAGAAACCGGTCCCCGGGAGCTTGTTTCCTTCCCAGTGTAAGAATTGGCTTTTGTAGTTTGGTTTGCCCTGTTCCCATCATGCACTGGGACAGGAACAGACTAATTTGCATAGAGCCAGGTTCTGAAACTGGGATGGTGCAGTGAGCTAAAAAACGGTGTTGGATCTAGCCCTGATCTCTTGACTGGGTGAGAGCTTTCTGCTTAATTCAGAGACTCTGTCCCTCACCACCCCTTGTTGTAAATATTTTTGTCCACCCTAAGCGTGGAAGGGTATTCTCAGATGTGAGACCCTTGCTCATTGCACCATCAGGATTCAAGCAAACCGGGCCGAAGACGGCTGTAATGCCAGAAACCGGTCCCCGGGAGCTTGTTTCCTTCCCAGTGTAAGAATTGGCTTTTGTAGTTTGGTTTGCCCTGTTCCCATCATGCACTGGGACAGGAACAGACTCATTTGCATACAGCCAGGTTCTGAAACTGGGATGGTGCAGTGAGCTAAAAAACGGTGTTGGATCTAGCCCTGATCTCTTGACTGGGTGAGAGCTTTCTGCTTAATTCAGAGACTCTGTCCCTCACCACCCCTTGTTGTAAATATTTTTGTCCACCCTAAGCGTGGAAGGGTATTCTCAGATGTGAGACCCTTGCTCATTGCACCATCAGGATTCAAGCAAACCGGGCCGAAGACGGCTGTAATGCCAGAAACCGGTCCCCGGGAGCTTGTTTCCTTCCCAGTGTAAGAATTGGCTTTTGTAGTTTGGTTTGCCCTGTTCCCATCATGCACTGGGACAGGAACAGACTAATTTGCATACAGCCAGGTTCTGAAACTGGGATGGTGCAGTGAGCTAAAAAACAGTGTTGGATCTAGCCCTGATCTCTTGACTGGGTGAGAGCTTTCTGCTTAATTCAGAGACTCTGTCCCTCACCACCCCTTGTTGTAAATATTTTTGTCCACCCTAAGCGTGGAAGGGTATTCTCAGATGTGAGACCCTTGCTCATTGCACCATCAGGATTCAAGCAAACCGGGCCGAAGACGGCTGTAATGCCAGAAACCGGTCCCCGGGAGCTTGTTTCCTTCCCAGTGTAAGAATTGGCTTTTGTAGTTTGGTTTGCCCTGTTCCCATCATGCACTGGGACAGGAACAGACTCATTTGCATACAGCCAGGTTCTGAAACTGGGATGGTGCAGTGAGCTAAAAAACGGTGTTGGATCTAGCCCTGATCTCTTGACTGGGTGAGAGCTTTCTGCTTAATTCAGAGACTCTGTCCCTCACCACCCCTTGTTGTAAATATTTTTGTCCACCCTAAGCGTGGAAGGGTATTCTCAGATGTGAGACCCTTGCTCATTGCACCATCAGGATTCAAGCAAACCGGGCCGAAGACGGCTGTAATGCCAGAAACCGGTCCCCGGGAGCTTGTTTCCTTCCCAGTGTAAGAATTGGCTTTTGTAGTTTGGTTTGCCCTGTTCCCATCATGCACTGGGACAGGAACAGACTAATTTGCATACAGCCAGGTTCTGAAACTGGGATGGTGCAGTGAGCTAAAAAACGGTGTTGGATCTAGCCCTGATCTCTTGACTGGGTGAGAGCTTTCTGCTTAATTCAGAGACTCTGTCCCTCACCACCCCTTGTTGTAAATATTTTTGTCCACCCTAAGCGTGGAAGGGTATTCTCAGATGTGAGACCCTTGCTCATTGCACCATCAGGATTCAAGCAAACCGGGCCGAAGACGGCTGTAATGCCAGAAACCGGTCCCCGGGAGCTTGTTTCCTTCCCAGTGTAAGAATTGGCTTTTGTAGTTTGGTTTGCCCTGTTCCCATCATGCACTGGGACAGGAACAGACTCATTTGCATACAGCCAGGTTCTGAAACTGGGATGGTGCAGTGAGCTAAAAAACGGTGTTGGATCTAGCCCTGATCTCTTGACTGGGTGAGAGCTTTCTGCTTAATTCAGAGACTCTGTCCCTCACCACCCCTTGTTGTAAATATTTTTGTCCACCCTAAGCGTGGAAGGGTATTCTCAGATGTGAGACCCTTGCTCATTGCACCATCAGGATTCAAGCAAACCGGGCCGAAGACGGCTGTAATGCCAGAAACCGGTCCCCGGGAGCTTGTTTCCTTCCCAGTGTAAGAATTGGCTTTTGTAGTTTGGTTTGCCCTGTTCCCATCATGCACTGGGACAGGAACAGACTAATTTGCATACAGCCAGGTTCTGAAACTGGGATGGTGCAGTGAGCTAAAAAACAGTGTTGGATCTAGCCCTGATCTCTTGACTGGGTGAGAGCTTTCTGCTTAATTCAGAGACTCTGTCCCTCACCACCCCTTGTTGTAAATATTTTTGTCCACCCTAAGCGTGGAAGGGTATTCTCAGATGTGAGACCCTTGCTCATTGCACCATCAGGATTCAAGCAAACCGGGCCGAAGACGGCTGTAATGCCAGAAACCGGTCCCCGGGAGCTTGTTTCCTTCCCAGTGTAAGAATTGGCTTTTGTAGTTTGGTTTGCCCTGTTCCCATCATGCACTGGGACAGGAACAGACTCATTTGCATACAGCCAGGTTCTGAAACTGGGATGGTGCAGTGAGCTAAAAAACGGTGTTGGATCTAGCCCTGATCTCTTGACTGGGTGAGAGCTTTCTGCTTAATTCAGAGACTCTGTCCCTCACCACCCCTTGTTGTAAATATATTAGGATGGTGGCGCTCCTATGCCTTTCCACGGCAGCATTTCCGCCTTTGAAAGGCATACAGTGTTTTCTTTGGGGGCCTGTTGCGGGCCCCCAGAGGTGAAGAGGGGGTGGGGGATGCACATGGGGGGTACCTATGGTACCCCCCTGCCTTTGCGTGCACGAAGCGGCAGGCACCACGCAGTGCCTGCAGATTCGTGCATGCAAAGGTATACATGGTTTTTTTAACATTGCGGCGTGGGCTGCTTCAAGCAGCACCCGCCGCAATGTTAAAAATACAGGATGTGACCGCCAGGGTGGCGGTCACATCCTAATTCGCACGGAGGGACCGCCGCTGCCCCTGCGGACGGTCCCTACTCCTCTGGGGTGGCGGACGGACGCAGGTCCGTCCGCCATCCTAATAGGCCCCTTAGTTAGCGCTCCATAAGCCATGGCAAGGTTAGTGCTTTTAAAAAAAATGTAATTTAAAAAGAAAATAAATCATTTTTGGTTTTAAACTTTGGATGTTATTTTCCTGTACTTACTTGGAAGTTTATGTGAATTTTATTAACAATCATTTGCGCGCTGTGTAGTGAAAAAGGGTCTGACTGCACCTTGACCATCAACAGGACTATTACGTTTTTTTTAATTTAATGGAGCGCGAATTTGACCCGAGGGTATTGGGTATCGAGCGCTTTACACGAGCACCTGTTGCGTTACATGAGGACATATTCATTAGGTCTCGGCTCAACGCGCGGAAGCGCGTCTCGCCGAGATCTTTTGTTAGCGAGTGTGCTTCCCAGGAGACAGTTCCGGCCGCGCGCATCCTTGGAGCCGATTTGAAACGTGAACGCGCGCTGTGGCCAGGTGCTGTCTCCTGGGAAGCTCAAGCACCACACACGCATGCGCATACACACACACAAGCGCCCATGCATGCACGCACATACATACATACAGAGACACCCCCCTGACACATACACACACGTGCGCGCACACACACACACAAACACAAGTGCACCGAGGCCCCCCTCCCTCCCCCGCCTTCACCGTCGCACACATACATACACACACACACAAGCATACACGCGCACACACACACACACACACGTGCACCAAGCCCCCCCAGCCTTTTGTAACTTAGCTGGCCAATGTCGGGGACTCTTCTCTCAGCACGCGGCGCCCAACCTCCTGCTAGCGCGGCCCCGGGGTCCACACTGCTCACAGGAGCCCCGGGCCGCGAGACGCATTGACTCCGCCTGCCTCCTCTTCCGGTCTGGACGTGGCCCCGCCCCCGTCACAGGCGACCGTGCCTGACTTCCGGGGCGGCCGGAATACGACGATTTCATTGAAGCGCGAGCCTCTCCAATTTGGAATTGTACCTGCATTGCGCACAATATTTCCGGGTGATTATTTATTTCTTGGTGAAACATTCACTTCGTGAACGTTTTACAATTGAGTCTAACAGTGATTGCTTCGCTTCTAGGGAAGGTCCTTAAGGTCACAGTGCTCCCTTTCAGAAAGTTTGTTTGCTTCTGAGTCAGAGACCTCTAAGTGCTGTCCTCTCAAATGGTCCAGTAACACGCTTGTGGCTTATATGGTAAGGCCGAAGGGCTCTTGCATTATTCGCAAACCCAAGAAACGCATTCTGCATCATAAGGAAATAAATGTTAACGTGTAGATTGTTCTCTGTACAAGTCAAAATGAATAGGACTTCGGCGTCACTTTTGCTGAACTTGGTTCATACGACGTGGGCAGGGAACTCTGCTGCAATTGTCCTTTGTTCAGAGAACACCATTTCAATTGTGTTTCAAACATGAACATATGTTTTTAGGTAGTGATCTGGGGATAGTTAGGAATGTATTGAGTACCCGCGCTTCTTAAACCTGAATTATAGTCGACACAATTTCACGTGCAGTCCTGTTTGTTTTGGTCTTTAGGGCTTCATTATAAGTTCCTGATTACTGCCCCACTTGTAATACTGCCCCTTAGAGAGATAGATGTATGTAAGTTTAGCATCATTGGTTAATGAAGGTGTGAATCTTCAATTCCTAACTTTTGATCCCTACATCAGTGGCTTGTTGTTACCTTTTTTAATTCCATCTTAAAACGGTTTGCAAAAACAGTACATGGGCACTAGGCTCACAGATGGAGTAAACAAGGGCTAAAATATGTATTTTAGTTACAGTATTTTACTACGTCAAATGTATTGAATTAAGCCAGTGCTGGTAGCTCAGAGGTCTCTTGCATCCACTGCAGAGGTCAACTTTGGCCTCTATAGTCACAGGTCCACTCAGCCTTTCATCCTTTTGAGGTTAATAAAAAGAGTTGGATGAATTGGACAGTAATAAACATTAGTTATCTGACAATATCATGAAGAGACTCCTCAGAATGAAAGGTTCTCTGCAAGCAGCCTGGGTTGTTTGTGCATGTTTTCTTCATTTTCATCATATGTTGCAGTAGCGCTAAGGTGAAATCAGTCAGATGTATGAGGTTCTTGGGGCGCCACTGAATCTGCCTTTTCTCTGTTGCCTGGTAAGGTTCAGAAGTGTCATGTGTCTGGTTATACCGCATCCCCTCCAGCCTTTTAACTGTAATTCATTCACTGGTAGGAGATGTTACTAAATCTGAAACAGCCTGCCGACTTTTCAGGAGCAAATCAGTCGTGCCCCTGAACAATTCTCAGCCCTAGAGGTCTTTTACAAGTGTGGCTGCCACGGGAAAAACAATGGTTTACTTCTGTAAGCCTACCACTGGTAATGTTGACATGTCCTAGATATTGTTTTGTCTGAACATCTTTCACAGATGATCCTGGTGACTGCAGTGCTGGAAAATTGCACAATATTTTAGCCAGCAAAATTGTTGTATTCTGGGGCTTGAAGGTTTAATTTCTCCCCATTATACCTTTGTGTTCTCAAGTCTGTGCATCAGAAGTTCGATTTTCACATCACTCTGGCGGCACCACCACATCACTCGGGGACACCACCACATCACTCGGGGACACCACCACATCACTCGGGGACATCACCACTTCATTCGGGGACACCACCACACCACTCTGGGTCACCACCACATCACTCAGGGGCACCACTCGTCACTTGGGGACACCACCACATCACTCGGGGGCAGCACTCGGGGACACCACCACATCACTTGGGACACCACACACACACATACATACATACATACATACATACACACACACTCCTCCCTCCCCCCTGCCCCACTTACCGCATCAGCCGCCACTCCTGACTTCTGCTGCCACCGCTACTCTCGCAGTAGACGGAAGTCCCAGGAAATCCCGCCCCACAACAGCCGTGAGCATGCACATCCCGTAACCGGAAGTTCGGGAGCAATGTAAATGACAATGCCATTGATTATTTAAAAAAAAAAAACGAAATGTCATGAGCAATGCCAATAGCTCTACCTTTAATGATGCCGAGACCATTGCATTGTAAATGCTTGTTTTTGTTAGGCACGGGGGGAGTG